>NW_022984795.1:0-33344 GCF_010094145.1 Didymella exigua CBS 183.55
CTATACTTAACTTAAGTATCCTCTACTAGCTTAAACTACACACTAATTATCTTAGGATCTTCCTGTAGTATCCTCTGTCTATCCTTAGCTTAATTAAAGGCTATTTTAAGCTTGTCTAAACGCGTTACAAGCCTGCTAGCCTATAGTTTGCTAACAGGCTCTTCACTACGCACACTAAGTATCTTATTAGCTATATCTGCCACCTTATATAGCTAGGGCGCAAATCCTTGCAAATTAAGGTTAAGTATATACTAGACAATTGTCTGCTCCTCTAGTATAGTAAGTTTCTAGCAATTAGCGCGTACGTCTAGTTAAAATGTAATATTGCAAAGGTAATTAGAGACCTGCTAATAAGGTACGTTTAACACTCTAGCAGCGCTGCAGATACTGCAAAATTAGCTAGTGTAGAAGGCCTAGATAGTAAGGATAACTCTGCCTTCTCTAGTAGTATTCTGAAGTTGTTGTTGTTGAGGCATGTTGTGTTAGGGTAAAAGGTGGTTGTGCCAAGAGAAAGTGGCTGGTTCAGTGATATGGCTGGCTCGGTGATAATCTACGTTATACGCAGGGTATTTGCCACATGGAAGCTTCAGGAACATAAATGTATAACGTAGATTATCACCAAGCCAGCCATATCACCGAACTAGCCACTTTCTCTTAGCACAACCACCTTTTACCCTAACACAACATGCCTTAACAACAACAACTTTAGAATAACGTACTCTATCACCAAGCTAGTTATATCACTGAACTAGTTAAAATCTGCCAAGACTAACACAACTCCGCACTTTATAGTATGTCTTAACAACATCACAACCTATTGCTTCAACACAAAGGGAGACTGCAGCTTGCTCTCTAGGCCTACAATACTGGACAGTTTCAGAGCCATTGGGCTGCTGCTGCTGCATTCAGCGTTAACCAACGCAGGCTCTCTGAACGCGCTAGCAATACTCTATTTTGACTCAACATACGCGCAAACTGCTAGAAGCTTACTACAACTAAAGAGCAGACAATTGTCTAATATATCCTTAACCTCAATTTGTGAGGATTTGCGCCTTAGCTGTGTAAGGTGGTAGATATAGCTAATAAACTGTTAGGTGTGCGTAGTAGGGAGCCTGTTAGTAAACTCTAGGCTATAAGATTTGTAACGTATTTAGATTAGCTTAAGATAGCGTTTAACTAAGCAAAGGATAGACAGAGGATACTACAGGAAGATCCTAAGGTAATTAATATGTAGTTTATACTAGTAGAGGGTACTAAGGCTAAGTATAGCATCTACAACAATAACGTGTACAACTTTAATAAGACTAGGTTCTAGATAGGCGTGATAGGGTTAATAAAGTTTGTCACAGGCGCTAAGAGACGCGCTTGACCTAAGCTTGTTTAGCCAGGCGATTAGGAGTGGGTTACAGTTATACAGAGCATCTGCGCTGCTAGATATGCGACCCTGCCTTTCATCATCTACAAAGGACGTATCCACATCTCTGCCTGGTATAAGGAGACAGATATACCACACAATTAGAAGCTCTCTATCTCTAAGAACAGCTAGATAAACAACGCGCTTAGCCTTAAGTAGTTAAAGCATTTTAACGCGCATACAAGAGCGCGTTAGGTAGGGGGATACAGGCTACTTATTATAGACAGCTATAAGAGCCACCTTAACTAGGATTTTAAGGACTATTGCCTAGATAACAAGATCCTTACTCTCTATATGCTAGCTTACTTGTCACACATCCTCTAGCTACTTAACGTGGTCTGTTTCTTGCTGTTAAAGCGCAAGTACTCCTAACGCGTCCAGGACTTAGCACGCCAACGCGTCTTCTATATTAACAAGGAAGGCTTCCTTCCAGCCTTTAGAGACGTGTTTCTTAATATGTTTACAAAGGCTAACTGTTAGAAGGCCTTTAAGGCATCAGGGCTAGTCCCTACTAACGCGCAGGTAGTGTTGGATTGCCTTAAGGTGCAACACTGTACCCCACCAGCACCCCCTCTGTAACAACGCTCTACGAATAGTGACCCGATACCACTAGGATACGGTTCTAGCGACTCATGACCATGGCCCTTGTCGTATGGCATGAGCTCACACCGAACTGCCACCGAACCCTCATATATAAGGAGCAAGGAACTGTAGCATTGTAGAGTAGTTTTTCTGTATCCTTTTGTACAAGACCTATAGGTGTAGAGAATATATCCTGGTGTTCTTATCATCCCAGCACTCCCATATGCCTCGTAGCGGATTCACACCTATTCCGGATATCTCTCTTCTTGCCTGCGTCGTTACACCCTCTACTAGAGACACTGTGGCAGTTAAGGACTCTAAGCAATACACACAAGTTTAGGTCTTAGTTAAAGCTTGTACATAACTCCTTTACTTAGTCACTAGTTACAGCTTAGGCTAGCTTCTCTTAGCTTATTAAAGGTAGTGAATTAATACTGCACTAAAACGCGCTGCAAGCTGCTTGCATTACTAAGCTTAAAGAGCAATTAGCAGTCATGACTAGGAGAAAGTCGCGCAAGCGAAAGCAAATTTAGCATAGCAGCACACTTAAGTATGGCCTAGCAGCATCACAGGTAGCTGCTAAGGTGTCTGTAGTAGCTTAGCTATTAAAGAAGACTTATAGTGCAGGTACTTAAGAAAGGACCTAGTTAGCCTAACAGCGCTGTAGAAACTATAGAGGCATAGGGCACAACGCTTAAACGTGTTAGAAAGATACAGAAGAAGATTCTAAATCTAATAAAAGCACACAGTACGCTAGATTACTATTTAATAGCAAGTAATTCAAGTTAACGTACTCTATCACCGAGCCGGTCATATCACCGAACCGGTCACTTAAAATCCTACCAAAAAACACAGAAACCATACCCCTGCATCTTAATAACTACTTAATGGAATCTTCTAAAAACTTCAGAATAGAGCTGCATCTATACTAATAAAACTATTTAAAAGTCTTAGACTAATAGCTAGTATAGATGTTAAGATAGCCTGCAGCTACCCCTGTATTTCAGTATCTTCTAAACAACATCTGCAATATAGGGCTAAGCACTCTAAGACTTTCAAACAGTCTTATTAGTATAGATGCAGCTCTATTCTAAAGTTTTTAGAAGATTCTATTAAGTAGTTATTAAGATGCAGGGGTATAGTTTCTGTGTTTTTTGGTGGGATTTTAAGTGACCGGTTCGGTGATATGACCGGCTCGGTGATAGAGTACGTTACTGTAATATAAGTTGGGCGCGCCAAGAGATTTTGACTGGTTTGGTGATATGACTGGCTTGGTGATAGAGTACGTTAAGAGAAAATCGCGTAAGAGAAAGCAGATTCAGCATAGTGGCACACTTGAGTATGGCCCAGCAGCATCGCGGGTAGCTGCTGAGGCGTGTGTAGCAGCTCAGCCATCTAAGAAGACTTGGGGTGGAGGTGGTTAACTAGGAGCTTAGTTAACTGTTCAGCGCTGTAGGAACTGCAGCAAGACTAGACATAATGCACAAACGTGCTAGGAGGGTGCAGAAACATCTTCTAAATCTAATGTAAGCACGCAGTATACTAGGTCACTGTTTAATAGCAAGTAGTTGTAGTTGCAGTAACTTGTGTTAGTTGTGCTAAGAGAAAATGGCTGGTTCGGTGATATGGCCGGCTTGGTGATAATCTACGTTACTGTCTAATAGCTAATAGCGATATGTGTGAGGATTGTGGTCTGATTGAATTCAAAGTACCCCTCGTTCGTCCCAGCACGGAGGGCGTCCCAGCACACAGGGAGGGACGTTACTCCGTTACTGATGCAATGTAGCAACCTCCTAAGAGAGATTTTAAACCTGATCGCTCAGTTACATACCTAGAATCGTCTGTCATCGATGCGTCCTAATAATGCAGAAGCCATTGAAAGAGCAGCTCCACGGGGACGCGTCTTGTCTAGGACGCGTTTGTGGGGTCCGCTTGCTGGGGTAGAGAGCCCAGAGATGGCCCGCTTCGAAGCCTACAGGGTAGCGTGCGCAGGTCCGGCTCAGCCTTGCAAGCACCCTGCTCGAATTTATCGCTGCCGCTGTGCTGGGGTTGGCAGTTTAACACTTCAGTGTATTGTCAATTCCAAGCCCTGGGTTCATCCATCTGTTTCTTGCTCAACCACCCTGAGCTTGTCCACCTTGCCATCGTTCGAATACCGCAACATGCAGTGATAACCCCAGATAGCTTTGTCCATCGGCACGCACAGTCCAGTTCTCGGATATGTTCATGCACATCGCCAAACCCTTCTCGGTTGTCCACGTGCTGCCCTGATTGGACAGCATCGAGCAACCCGCACTTGGACTCGGTCCCCAGCGGCACACCTTGGCCATGAAACCACTGCTACGCCCTCTTCAGCTGATTTGAACGAGAGGAATTTCCCACAATGCGCTTCCGTCACTCATGCGGGCGTCGCAGCCATTGTTTCTTGGGAGAGGCTGTAGCGTTAAACAATCTGCACATGCAAACGATACTTCTCCTGATTGGCCAGTAGTTGGAACACCACATCACGGCTATCGTGCTGTATATACTACATCTCCGCGTTTCTGGGATCGTTGCTGTTCTCTGTAGTACACCAGCGACATGGCCAGGCTCCGACCCTTCGCGGTCGTCCGCGAAACGTGGAACATCTACACGCCCATCGAGCGGCGGAATATCGCCATATACATCGCCGGAATCATGATGTACAAGTTCGGACTCGAAGCATTCAGCGGCTCCGTCATTGCTCTTGCAACAAACCGCTATGACCAGCTCGGGAAGCGGCAACACGCCTCGATTACCTTTCAACGTGTCGGCATCCTGACCGGTCTCAACCAGGCCTTTCAGTGTGTTGGATCGATTCTAATAGCTCCGTTGATCAAGAGATATCCGACGAAGAACGTTCTGGCCTGCGCAATTTTGATTTTTGGAGTCATGAGCAGCATCCTTCTCATCCTGGACGCAGCAACTGGTGGCAAATTTGTGCCAGACGGGCACCCCAAGGGTGACTTCAGCTACTATGGAGACTACAATACGGATGGCATGATTCCAATCTGTAAGTAATCCTAGCAAGATGCGCCTCGTCTCGTCTCAGCGCAGCAGCAGATGCAGTCTTCGCAGTGCATTCAGTCACACTCTGCAGACACTGATTATGTGCAGATTGTGTATGCGGTGTTGTATACGGCATGGTAGAGCTGATTCGAAGAGTTATCCCTCGTGATCTCGTTGGCGGTAACGTTCAAAAACTGCGGCAGATGGACTCCCTCGTCCACATCTTCTACGAAATTTCGGGCACAGCAGGAGCGTTCTGCACAGCTCTTGCTCTAATTCCGCACTTCGGAAACAACTTCTCCTTCATCGTCACACCAATCTTCTTCGCCGCAGCATCCTTCCTCTGGTTCTTCATCCGAGAAGACGCGGCTCCGTCTGAGAACAGCCTGTTTCTAGAGGGCCAGCCAACGTATGCCAAGGCTGTCGCGAGCGGCTTCTACCTCTTCTTCGAATCAATTTGGACGGGCGGCAAGATTATCTTCACGCACAGAAAGTTTGTTTGGTTGCTTCCCGGATATGCCATTGCACTGTACGCTCACCGTTATCTCGAAAACGCCATTGCGCCCGTAGTCGCTCGACGGTATCTTGGCAACTCAGCTTGGGCGCAAATCATGGTCGGAGGCTCAAACTTCGGCGAACTGCTGGGAGCGCTGTTTGTGTTCATGTTCACGAACCTCGTGCAGACACCGATTCCGTGGCTGCGTATCGATGCGCTGGCTCTTCTCATCGTGTGGTATCTGCCGTTCTGGCATCCCCTGAAGGGCGATGTAGGACAGGCGTGGGTCGTTGCCGCAACGTTCCTCCCCATCAGCTTTGGCTGGGCGGCTGGTGATGTCAGTCTTGCCGCGTACATCCAAGCGTCAGTATTGCCTCGACCCCTTCCTCACCCAGCTTGCTCACAATTTGAACAGATCTCTTGCGCGTATCGAGTCAGACACAAAGAACGTTTCCGCCCTCGGCGCCGTCATGGCTTTCCTCTACAGCTCCTACATCGTCACCTACGCCATCGCATCAGTATGCCTGGGCACATACATCGACCGAGTCTCCGACGCCAACAACGACAACGTGCAATCCGCCATCAGAAACGTAGCAGGCATCCAGTTCACCATCATTGCGGTGCTCGTTATGACGAGTACATTCGTACCCAAGGGCGCGTTTGCCTTCAACCCCAAGATGCTCAGCAACGAGCCGCTGGATACAGATCTTGAGGACGAGGAACTCGAGTACGTGCCCGGTGGACATGCGAAGTGCAAGGATAGCCATGATAGCCACGAGATGGTAAGTAGGGTGAGTACAATGTAGTGCGCGTTAAATGCTTGTTTCGTTAGCGATAAGCCGCGATACCCAGTTCTTTACGATTCATCTGCTATCGATTCACCGATCTCAAAGCCCTCCGGGGTGGAGTTGTTATCCGTGCTATTATCCGCCACAGTCACGCATCATCAGCCTAATGTCTAACCCCAGTTTCGTGCGTCCATTGCACGTAACACTCGCTATACAAGCCGTTGTAATTCCGTAACAATTTACCGCCTGTATCAGTCGCATGAGAGGCTGCCTGGCTAAGGCAACATACTTGGCTCCCACAATCCGAGAGCGGAGCCCCCTGTTCGGGGAGTCGGAGGGTGGCGGGGATATGTTCATTAGCAATAAGGATAGAGCACGAGCATTCATTGCAAATTCTCAGGTAGACAATGATGGAGATGGCAGATTATGGAGAGAACGGTATAGTGCAGTTTTTCCTGAAGAGTGCAGCCGTGGATTTCGGGAGCTAGAAACGTTGCTCCACCCAGGCAACCTCCATCGATCATCTCCTGCCTCGCCTTTCTTAGTGGCAACCCTCCCGCACCCAGACCAAACTGCTCCGGGCATGCTCTCGGCGCTTAGCCGGGGCTCAGCTGGGCCGATCAGCAATCTCACGGTGCTGGACAGCGACCATGCGCGACGCTCCCGAGCCTTGGCGCTGCACGTGGGAGTGAAAGCGACTCCGGTTGGCTGGCGCATGCAACATCGCGAAGCAACGAGTGCCAAGAGTGAGCTTCGACACACGTTCCGGGGCGTACGGGAAGAGATGTGGGTGCCACCTTAGCTTCTAACGTGTCAAGGGAAGATGGATATTAATGGTGGAATGCAGGTCGTCTTGAAGCTGAACATACATCGATCCGCGTCCTCCGTCTCTCATACAAAACCTGGAACCACGTAAAGAGCTAGTCTAGGCATATCGGCGAGTGAGCATAAGGCCCGCTCAACAACGGGTGTCTATCAGACGAACCAAACACGTGGTCTGCGTTCATCAACTTACACCTTGGAATCTGAATTCGGATACGGTCCTGGATTACTTCGATAAAATACCGACAAGTCCATCATAACTCGACTGCGTCTCTAAAAGCTATTGTTCCCTCAATGTCATGCCCGAAACAGTAACCATGCAACCCTATCCACCGCACCAATCGGTGGAGACAGACACACACTCGCACCGCGGCCCCTTGAGCAGAACATGGCCCCAACTATTCAAGAAGAGGAGGCGATACAGTCCCGTCCGCGAGAGCGCGCAACAAGCCCAATCAGCCCAGCACCACCAATATCAAACCCCAAAGCAACACCACAACCAGTCACCACCACAGCATGCCCACATCCAACCACAGGCGCAAACGCCACCGCAGTTCCAGGCCTCCGTTCCATTGCAACCGGTCAAGCACCCGAGTATCTCAACAGTGAGCTTCAGAAGCCCCAGCATAATCGCCGATACCGCAAGCACAATCTCCACCCTCAGCGAGGTCTCCAGTCTCCCTCAAACCTCAGCTTCAAAACGCGTCCCCATCGCACGCCGCACATCCTCCATCGACACAACAGAGAGCAACGGTACTCCCCTCATTGCATTTACCTTTCTTTTTACTGACGTTGATACAGGCGCAGGCGGCGTGACAACACCGCAAGCCGACTTGCTCGCGAGTAAGAGCAACTACGAACTGATTTCCAGCGGTCAGCATCTAGAAATGGGTCTACACTTCAGCACCGCTATGGCGACGGGGGTGATGATGAAGCGCGCCACACACCGGGCGGCAGAGCAGGCGCGGCGGGACCGTATGAAGACCGCCATGGTGGACTTGGCTGAGTTCCTGCTCGATGGCGAGGTCACGTTTGGCACCGGCACGACGTGTTTTGTGGTCATGCGGGGCGAGCCGAAGGAGGGCGAGGTGCAGAGTGTGTTCAGTGAGACGAGTGGGGTCAGTGGGATGAGTGGAATATCGGGGCTGAGTGAAGGGAGTGGGAAGGGGCGACCGGGGGAGAAGAAGACGGTTAATAAGGCGAGGTTGATTGAGATCGCCCTCGAGAAGATGAAGGCTCAGGAACTGGAGATTGAGCGTTTGAGAAAGGAGGTCGAGGAGCTGAGGTGTGGAGAGAAGGGAGATAAGATGGATGAGTCTTGATGGAAAAAGGTGGGATGGGGGGAGTGATGAGAATCCAGCGTGCATTTTTGAGATATCCATTTGTCAGGCGTCTTAGCGATTGAAGAGACACTGCGTAGATTCGAGCCTAGAAACGGCCTATGCATTCGTCGAGATGTTTTTGCTAACAGTGTCTGACTTGCACGCTCACCATTGCTCAGTATATTGTGACCCTCAATTTGATACAAAGCGAGGTCTGAGCGCGCTGTGAGGGATTACATCGTAGTTGCAGGGATCAAAATATGCTTTCAAATAAGCTCATCGATCAGCTGTGCATCGAGCTGGCTCGACAGCGTTCCGTTCCTGCATCTCATACATCTCGGCATCTGCTCAGGAATTTTACCGCCACAAAGCTAACAACGACGCCGCTAGACGCGACATGGCGTCCATTCCGGATGTTCGAAGCGTCCTCTATCGGACCGCTCCAGCCTTGATTCGCCACGATACTGATTCATGACGTATCATGCCTCAAGCTAAAAGAGCGAATAGAAGGTATGTCTTCTTCGCGTACTCTGCCGCGTTCTTCTTCAACCTCTGGACTGCGGCCTCATCCAGATCGGCCATATCGATCTTCTTGGTCAATTCATCTGTAGCTTGGGTCGACTTGGCGTCGTCGCCGAAGAATCGTTGCAGGTAGAGCGCATCGAATGCCAGCTGCTTCAGTCTTTGATCCCTGAGTTTGTTGTTCTGCAAAGAAGTCGCCCCGTTCTCAGCATCGACCTCGCTGTCCTTGCCCACGCCATTCGTACCGTTCGACTCGCCAGGCTCGGTGTCATCAATGTTTGTCCCCTGCGAGTGTGAAGCATTGATGGCTGCGACATGCTTCTCCAGCAGGCACTTGATATCTATGGATATCTTCTTCTTAGCAGCTGAGACCCCAGCAGGAGCCCACAGATCGCTGCCTAAGCGTGCCATTGTCCGGTTCAGTTCCCGCAAGAATCGGAATGCGCTCGGCGACGGCTGGCTGGGTAATGGCGGATGACCTTCCCATAAGATGTGTGTCTGGGTCGTACTCTTCACCGACGCAGTAAGGAAAGACTCCAATGATGGCAGTGTCAGCTGCGCGACATGCGCAGCGAGGACGGTATGCAGCGGCTCCAGAACATGAGATGTAAAAGGTGTTGGTAATGCCGAAGACCGTTCCTGAAGGCGCAGCCGGTGTATGCGATCACCGAATTCACGCACAACACGTAGGACGAAGATGGCCTTGCGTACAGAGCCATCCTGCTCAGCGTCGGTCGCCTTCTGTGTGACGTGTGCAAAACTCTTCCCCAGGTTCTGCAATGACTCGCCGAGTGCTTCGTGTGTAACATCTTCCAACAGCCGAGGGTCATCAGCGCTGAGTAATGCCTGCTTCGAGTCGCCTAGATCGTCATCCGAATCCTCCTCAATGTCGTCGGCAAAAATGTCATCCCAACGCGCTTCCTTCATGCTCTTCACTATGCCCTTGACTTCAAGCACAGAATCCATCCATTTGTCGAAAGCAGCAGTCACACCCAGGGTGGCTTGGTCACGCCCCTGGTGCGTATTGAGTATGGTTGTTTTAAAAGCCTGCGCGCCATCACTCAAATCCTTGCCATTAGTTGTGCTGTGCCACAGCGACAAGCCAGGTGCGTCGCTGTCTGTGGGCAATGTGTCCAAGCCGACCATAAGCTCGGCCACTACGCCCTGGAGTGCTTGGGTGCGTGCTCGCACAATAGCTTCGAGCTTCTCGTTCATCGTGTCGCGCAAATCGTCGAGTACATTCGCAAACTTGACTCCTGCCATGCGTGGACCAGATAACATCCACGTCTCAATCAGCTCTTGTCGTAAGCTTGCCACTTCTGCCAATCGACTCTCTCCTTCAAGAGCAGTCTTCACCTCCTTCAAGAAAGCTGCGATTGTATCTTTCGACCAGCGATGCAATATTCTCTCGGCTTCTGGTCGCTGCAGCTCATCGTGGCGCGGCCATGGAGTGTAGCTCCGCACCTCTTCGCCAATCCAGCGATCATGAACGTCCAGATTCAGCTCGTACAAACTGCGTATTTCTGGATCCTGAATCAAGGGATGAGCCTTTAGCTTCGCAAGAGCTTCAGCCAGCTTTCGCGGAAATATCGTCTGGGAATCCTGACATGTCTGAATGCACAGTCGGAGAGCGTCGATTCCTCTCTTGGCAAGCCCATCTGCTCCCTTTTTCAGTCCGCTCACCATCTTTTCCCTCCGCACTTTGTGGAAGTGCTTCAGTACGTCAGACGGGGCGGAGCTGGTGGCCAGGGCATACGCGCACATGCTCTCCACCAAGCTCGCAGTTTCCCCGGTAGCACTCGCCAGCCGTCTGTCGATCCTTCGCAGTAACTTTCTCCGTGCTGAAAGTAACTTCTCCCATAGCTGATCCACAAGCGGTGGCTTGACCTTCGACTGGCTAAGAGCTTTATGTACGAGGCGAGAGATCACAAGGACTTTGGCGATCAGCAAGTGCTGGTCGTCCTTCCGCATGAGTCGTGACTTGACGGTAGGCGCGCTTCGTAGGACCGAGAGCTGGGATGCAAATGTGTACCGCTCGACATCTGCAGGCCCATATCAACAAGGTGTTTCCTCCTCTGCGTTGAACCAGACACTAACCACTTCCTCTTGCATGTGTGTCCATATTGAGCGCATTTGTACAGGCTTTGTCCAGGACCCTGGAGTTGCAGTTCTGGCCTATGCGGCTGAGCTTCGATTCCACCTGATCCATCTGCGTTTCCATGTCGATAATAGTTTCGGCGGTGTCGAGGAGGCTGCGGTAACTTGTCCTATACCGCTGTCAGCTTCAGACTTCATGCGTCGCACCCGAGGCTGTTCATACCCCACGAGTGACCGCAGCTTCTCGCGATTATCATCGGCGATGGTACGGAGCTGCTGTTCGAGCTTCCGCACCGTGGGAATGGGGTATTGGAAGGCATCCTCCCATGACTGGAAGGCGCGAGGATCTGGCGCCTCGTTTGCCATGACCAATACGGCTCGAAGGGAGGGTCAATTTGATTGACGTGCAGCAACGTGTACATTGAGGTTCGCGATGCTGCGCGGCACTAGCACGGTTTAGTCATCAACCTTGGAGGGCGTACCGGTAATCATCGAGCATCAACATTTCATCTCCGGCCGTGAACATGATCAACGGCCATGATATCACTGTCATCTCTGATCAGCTCCAGGTCTTTCATCTCGCAGTCGTCACCAAGCCTCTTGCAAAGACGTTGGCCTTGACGAAGAATCATGTCACTCCTACAGCCCCATGTTGGCTCGGATACGCGAACGTGACACGACATCAAATCTCGGTAGCCATTCCCTGCTCTAACTACCTCCTTTGCTCATTAGAACGAATCAAAAGACAGAGGTGTTCAGTGAGTCGGCGGGGCAAAAGCGTTTGTAGGCCTGCTCATCACAGACACTTCGATCTATTCGATCATCTGAGACCTGCGAATGCACTGGAAAGTTGTTCATTTCGCTGACTATTGGATCTCGTCTGGGCTGTTTAATTGACGGGGATTTCTCTGTGTGGCCATGTTCTGGCTGAGCTATCATCTTCCAACGTAGCTAGGCTGCTCACAAGATTAAGGATATCTTCATCTCGACTAGGGTAAGCCCGCTTCTGGGCATGAGCATATAGAAGGAGGTGTGACCGGCTTGAGAAGCTTGGATATTGACCACAAGGACCCCGAAGAGTTCGATCCGCCCGAAGCACTACTCCAGCATTCAGCGACATGTCCAAACTTCCGTACACTTGGGTTACGTCTTGGGGGTTTGGAGGACCAGACTAGAGGCTTGGATTGACTGCAGCCATTTCATCTGGTGGTATTTCCGACATTGGCCTTAAACCAGTCACTTTATGCTGATTCCCTGAAAAGCAAGTACAAGTCACGGCCGTAGCATTCGATCAAACTGACATGGCATGTGAGAGGGCAATGGCTTTGTTCATCAATCTTAGCGGTCCTGTTTCACCTGCGATGCTCTAATGAGCATTTATGGCGGGACCTTGGGCCGTCATTGGCGCCATGCTCAGCTCGCGGACGAGATTATGCGCGCGCTTTTGCAAGGGGATTTGTCGGCAGACCATGTCCATATCAGACTTTTCTATCCCGACGAAAGTCACAGCAGCTGTCGCAAGGTGGATGCGAACGGACATAGCTGGCCTGGCCACTCACATAGTAGAGGCGCCGGCTTCATTGATACACAGGACTGCAAACAATTTGTCCAGACATTTGTCATGCTGCTCCACTACTACATGCAGTCATGGTAGAATTAGGTCTGTGCTATTTTCGTCGGAAATTCATAGAAAGGTAGTAAAAGAGGCAATGACTTGATCGAAGCATAGAGCAGGGCTGGGATGTCGCCGAGGTCTGTGTTTGCTTCCACAGTTGGCGATATTGTACATGTCGTTTCATCAGAACGACTGATGCTCTCTGCAATTTTACTAATGTCCCTGTCACATCTTCGCCTTCCTTTCCTATCTTTCAAACATGACAGCGAAAACCGACATGGAGTTTGGACGAGACTATACTGTCCGCCTGCCTCCCAAATTTCACTACACACTGCTCGAACTAGTAAGTTTGCAGTCACCGTCGTCTGTTGGAGTACTAACGATATTCAGCTACGAGATGATCTGAGGAGCATCCGCCTCGTCAACAAGCAATGGGACGTTGTTGCAGTCTCGTTGCTTTGGGAGAGTCTCACGATCGACCTTACAACCCCCGACTCTTCTAAGCTTAATGCTCTCGTCGACCCACCCACAAACGGATTTACTTGGCTACGTTAAGACTCTAGTCATATCCACCAAAGCTCAGAAGTACTTGACGCCTCAGATCCAACTCCAGGCCGTTTCCAACTTGCTTAGAGTACTCGGTGCTCTACCACGCGATAATCTGGTGGCCTTCCACAGCCCGGATTTCAGACTTAATCGGAACTCTTTGGGGTTGTTGCTCAAACTCAGTCGAAGTTGAGCACTCTGAAAGTATGCCTGGACGAAAGCTGCTAGCGCGAGCTACCAGGCTCTACCTACGTGTAAGACAATAAAGGGAACATGACCCGTATCAACATCGATGTCGTCGGAAGCTAGCATCTGGCTTACTAGGGACTCGAAAAGTGGTTAGCGCAAGCAAAACTTCTGCGTGGTCTGAAAGTCAACGCAAGAAGTGTCGCTTCGAATGATTGCAATGGCCGGACTTTGCCAGCGACTACAAACCTAGTTGAGTTAGACCGGCTTGTACTAGATAACCCGAACATGTGCAATTACTCAGATCGCGTTGTATCGATGCTCAACCTTCGCTGCTTGGGAAAGCTGAAAATCCTGCGCTGCACACAAACTGAATCCGCACTTGAGACGTTCGCGAAGGGTTACCAAGAACCTGGCAGATATTCGTTGATCGCCTTGGAGCTCAACGACTCTACAGTGTCTGAACCAGAACACAAGGCATCCAAAGAGCTCATTGAGACGACTCGGGCCCTATGAAAATTCTGCTTAGATATGACAGAAAACAACCTCGTGAACCTAGATATCTTCGAGGGCAACGGCAAATCACTCGAGAGACTTGCTCTTTCCACAGCCGATCACACTTGGTCCTATCCAGCATCTGAGCTGAAGTAGCTCGTCGATCACTGCAAGCGATTGCGGGTATTTCAACTGAGCCTCGGAGACTTGACTCCAGTGATTGACGGCATGGGAGTGATGGAAACCTGTGAATTGGCCGCCTTTGAAAATCTAGAGGAACCATTGGCAAGTCGACATCGGTCCTTCAGAAATGTTCTCTTGAAAGCTCTAAAATCTGCAGCTCGTCATTGCACAGCATCCCTCACTTAAAAGTCTCGAGATCATCAGTCTTCCCCTCCTGGATGGTATCTACACGCCGCAAGAGCTTCGATGGCGCTATGCACAAACATCAGAGGTGCTCATGGAGTGTTTGGCTAAGCACGGTTCCAAGATCCATCCAATTACCTTCCAACCCTGGTGCTATACCCTAGGGTCGGATGCAGATGAAGATGGAAACACCTGGCCCCTTTATTCCTACAGGAGGGGTACCGTGACAGTCAACATCGGTGGAAGAATAGAGGCCAAGGCGACTGTGATGCCGTATGTGGAGCAGACCCATGGCTGGTCGTGCTTGAAGTATCTATCGTCATGAGCAGACATCCGGGCCGGGCAATGGGTCAGGCGGAGGGCGAGGCTTTCCACGGATGATGCCGAATTTCCTCTGCAAGTCGTCAAGACTGTGGCAGGAACAAGTATCCAAAGCGCGGATCAAGAGTCTAAACACCAATGAAGTAGGTCATACGGCCAGATTCCGCGATTCTGATGCGAATGAGGGGCAAACTGTTCCGCAGAAATAAGTCTGTCATAGTGTCATAAAATTCGAGTCATCGCCTTGGTATACCGTTGCATGCCGAATAAATCATTCCCAACATCTAACGCCAACACATACACCTCTTCCCGTGATATCACACAACGAACCTTAGCCTACAAGGTCGATGTCCCCATCATCATCTTCACCCTCGGCATCGACATCCTCACCTCTCAGCGGTGCCGGCAACTTGACTCGCACCTTCTCATATATTTCCTCGTACTTCTGCTTCTCCGCTGTGCTGTTGTGGTGCTCGAACACTTTGATCATCAACCCACAGGCCACCGCCATCCACAGCGGACTATTGCTCTGCTTCGCATGTTGGCGCACAGCATTCACGGCCGAAGATGACTTGTCTGTAACGGGCTCGACAAAGAAGCGGGCGGTGAAGTAGCAGAGCGACATGACAACGAACTCACGATTGGCAGTACGCTTGAACAGGTCATGCGACTTTTGCGTGGCGTTGTTCATGAGCGTCTTGAGGCGGTTGATGGAGGGGTCGAGTGTGCAGAGCGAATTAACAAGTGTAAATGCCATGCGGACGTATTGACTGGGATGCTCTTCGCAGGCAAGTCGGAGTTGTGACAGCAAGGCGCCGACGATCTCGTGGTCTGGGTGAGCTGGATCCCTAGCGATGAGCAACCGGTTGAACGCCGCTAAGATGCTGAGCTCGCCTGACAGTGTTGGAATGTGGCCCTTGTCAGACAGTGCGTACTCCTTTGATGAATATGTTGCAAGTGCAGTACTGAATCGACCACTTGTCTGGTCGATGATGGCCTCCAGGTACGATAACAACTGCGTGAGCTTCCGTTGATTCGCGTAAGATGCGGTCGTAAGTCTCCTTGTAAGCGACCTCAATGCATCATTGGCTGTCGTTTGATCTTCTCGATGCGTCGCGATAAGGCCGAGTGTAAACGTAGCATTCCAGTCCAGTACCCTGCGCCACTGCGTCTCCGCACATGCAGTCGAGATAGGCAAGCCGTACGGGGATTGCTTTCGCATAGAGTCTCTCGTTCTGGACCGCGCTTCTTGGACTAGCTGCATTGCCTTCTCATGTACGCTCTGATCCAAGGCACATATGTGGAAACACAGCGCCTTGATGTCTTCTCTAGGCAACCAGCTGAACACCAGTTCATCGCGACCCTCCAAGCTCTTCCCGAAGATGCCACCAGTATCCGTTGTGAGGTCGCCACCGGCTGTCCGATCGAGTGTCACGGCAAACACACCGTTCTCGGTACCAAGAGCGGCGTCGTTCTCGTCTGCAGTAGCTTGAACGAGAGTAGTTGACTTCGCGCTGTCAGGTGCGTTCTGGTGTACACTACTTGCCAGATCCACGACGCTAAAAATTGTACCAAAGGAGCCTTGTTGCTCCGCCGACATCGTGAGTTGCAGACTTCGAGCTTGTGCAATAGCCCGCTGAGCCTCAACCAGACGGTCTTGGGCGCTTGATCGTAGATGGACCATCGCCTCCAAGGCACTGCAGGCGAAGGCCACTGCGGTATCGCCACACTTGTTTGCATGAGCGTTGATAGCGTGTAACTGTTGGAGGGCAGGTATTGCTTCAATGCGTTCGGTGTTTTGTAACAACAGTGAGACCTTCAAGAACCGAAATGCGTACACCCAAGCGATCTGCTGGAATGTCTCGGCTTCTGAAATGTTTTTATCGAGAGCCTTGAAAGCCGCTCGATGGTTTGTTTGGTACTGGTATCGAGCTTGAAGATGCAGCATGCTGTAGCGTAGATCTTGAAGACGACAACGCGCACACAGAGAGATACCCTTCGATAGGATCTCATCGATCTCGGCGGTGTTATCCGTCTCCTCGATGAGGAGACTTGCGTACCTCAATCTCAATCTCGCCTCATCTCGCGGCTGCATATTGTACTTCCTCAGCACAGCATCCATGCACCCCATCGCAGTCGACATGAGCTTGTAGTACTGCTGCACCTCGCCATTCTTCTTCTGTCGTGCTACTGACGGTCCCATTCCACGTGCTGCGGCGATGTATTCATCTGCCGCCGATAGTAGCATTACCGACATGTCGGCTGGCAGGTTCTTTTGCTGTAACTGAGCTGGCGCGGCTTTGGTCGGCGAGGTAAGCTGATGTGACGGAGGTCGAGAGATGACGACTTTGGGATGTGACCGAGGCTGCGAAGACGTCTGTGATGATGGTCGTTGTATGGGCGTCTGCTGTGTTGGAGTGGTCTGAACCGGTCTCGGTTGCGGATGTGATCGTGAAGGGCCTCCTTGCTGCGTAATTTGGACCTGTGGTGTTGGGCGTTGCTGCTGTTGCGGCTGTGACGGAGTTCGTTGAGGCGTAATCTGTACCTGCGGGGTAGGGCATGGTTGCTGTTGTTCGATCTTGACCCGAACTTGGCTACCTGCAGGTCTCTTCTGGGGCTGCGGATGTTGTCGCGATTGTTGCTGTTGCTGCTGTCGCTGCTCAATCTTGACTTGGACCTGTGGTTGACTGATCGGGACGCGCTGTTGCTGTTGCTGAGCTTGAACTTGGACTGGCGTACGTGGCGGCATCTGTTGGGTTCGTTGCTGCTGCTGAGCTTGAATCGGTGTGCTTGGTGTCATATGCGGCGGACGCTGCATGCCCTCTTGATGCGACGATGTCCGCTGTACTGGCTTCGACATCGGTGGAGTAGGGACTTGTTGCGCACTTTGCCGTCGATAAATATCTTGGGAGCCATCCATCTGCATTATCCCAGAGCTACTTGAGTGTTTGAACGGTGCCTGTCCTTGCCTCATGTGCGGACTTGACACCTGAAGTCCCTCCATTTGCGCGTTCCCACCGCTACTTGTACGCGGTGCTGGCACATGAACTTGCCTCATATTTGGACTCGACATCTGCACACCCTCCATCTGCGACCTTCCAGCATTGCTTGTTCTTTGTAACGGCACCTGTACCTGTCTTATGTTGGGGCTTGACGATTGAGGATTCGATAACTGAGGGCTCGACACCTGCGGATATGAAACCGACGGAGCTCGTTGTGGTATCATGACCTGCGCTTGTATTCGAGGCTGCGGCAAAGGTTGAGGTTGAGGTTGCGCTCGAGGTTGCTGCTGTGGAACTTGTCGATACTGCTGTTGCTGCTGCGAGGGCTGCTGGTATTGCAGCTGTTGTTGTGGCATTTGTTGGTATTGCGACTGCTGGTACTGCTGCTGTGGGGGGTATGTGTGCTGATGTTGAGGCATCTGCATGTACTGCTGGCTCTGCGGTCGCGGCGTATTTGCCTGCGGCTGCCTTTGCTGTGGCTGCTGCTGCTGATGCTGCTGCTGCCTATGTTGCATTTGCATTTGCGCCTGGGCATACTGCTGCTGGTATTGCTGCTGGTACTGCGGAGGGTACTGCGGAGCTTGGCCATATTGCGGGTAGCCATTCTGCGGCTGCTGTGAGGGATACTGGCCGTTGGACCCGTGCGAGTAGCCGTATTGCTGGTTGTACCGTGGATCCATTATGTTTTTTGTAGTTCGGCGAGGTGCGATCACCAGGCATCGTGCTTCGTCATGACATCGTGAATGTTGGTGGGGTTCCAAAGGTACGAAGTAGAAAGTCGCGATGCTCAAGAGGCAGGCGCGACCGACCGCGACCCGCGCAGTCACATGCTGATTGGATACATTGACGCGCGTGTGTTTGCCCCCCTAATGCACCGAGGCATATTCCGTACCGGTATAGGATGAACTGGCAACATTTTCCTTGTCCCTTTCTACAGGAAAATTATCACACCTTTCAAGCAGCGTTATTAGAGTTGAAAATCTATTCAAGAGGACCAACAAAGCGAGAGCTAGGAATCTGAACTTCCACCACAAAATCCCCGAAAACTGGGAAGCCCTTGTTGCCAGAACACCCTGTTCAGAAGCAACGCACCGTTTCGAAAAGAATTGATTCAAGGGAACAATCTCATAAACAGTCGATATGTCTTGGTTACTCGGTCACGGCAAGACCGCCTACACACACCACACGTCACTAATTCCGCTGGCAACTAAGTCTGGATCCAAGACCACACTGCTAGAGATCGCCCAATCTTCGATAGCACCATGTCGTCTCAACCCATTCCTCTTCAATGGACACCTTCAGACTATGTTCACAGCCTGGAAAGACCCGGGTCCACCAATCCACTACAAGAGACACATCTATACATCAAACCATAGCGTGTACCCCGGCAGCTTCGCCGTCGACTTCGTCGTCAGCAAAGAAGAAGGCTCTGCAGCAACCTCCGAATCCGAGCTACCAGAACGCACCACCCTCTACTCTGAGAAGGAATGGGAGAATATAGGCAGCACCGACTCCAAACCAATGCTCATCGCACTCCACGGCCTAACTGGCGGAAGCCACGAAGTGTACCTCCGCGAAACCCTCGCACCTCTCACAGCTGCTGGATGGGAAGCTTGCGTCGTCAACGGCCGTGGCTGCGCACTCTCCAAGATCACGACGCCACAATTGTTCAACGCGCGAGCAACTTGGGATCTCCGAACGACGGTCAAAGAACTGCAGATGCTGTTCCCCAACAGGCCACTCTACGCAGTCGGGTACTCCCTCGGCGCCAACATCCTCACCAACTACTGCGGGGAAGAAGGCTCGAAGTGCGTGCTGCGCGCTGCAGTCGCAAACTCGAACCCGTGGAACCTTGAAGTCGCCAACGTCGAGCTGAACCGCACATGGCTGGGTGTCAACATTTACTCTCGCACCATGGGGAGGAACTTGATGGGTCTGTATGAGAGGCACAAGGAGCAGATACTACAGAACACGGATATCAAGAAGGAGGTTGTCGAGCAGTGCAAGTATCTGTATGAATTTGACCGGCACGTGCAGTGTCCGTCGTGGGGGTATCCGACGGAGGGCGCGTATTATAGGGACGCGCAGAGTGTGGATGCGCTTGTGGCGGTGAGAGTGCCGTTCTTGGGCATTAATGCTGAGGACGATCCGGTGAGTAGTACCAGCCACTCTTCTGCAGGTGTTTTTCTTGAAGTAGAAAGTTGGATTGGCTTGGTTATTAGCTTTGCTGACGCCACGGCAGATCTCCTCCAAAGCCGCCATCCCGTTCGAAGAGTTCAAGCAGAACCCGTACACGCTACTCTGCACGACCGACTGGGGCGGCCATCTGGGGTCCTTCCAGCTGGGCGGCGGCCGCTGGTTCGCAACAGCCACTGCCTCGTTCCTGACCAAAATCCACGACACCGTTGACCACGCTGCGTCCAAGGCGGTGCGACAAGAGGACAAGGTCGACACGCCTAACAAAGTGTATCCCATCTTCGACCCCAACCACAGACGACTGGTTCTGCCGGACGCATAGACGGCGATAAAGACTTGCATTACGCGGACACGGGTATCATAGACATGTAGACACGGTAGACTCTTAGACCAGCCAGCTTCCCCTTCAACCAAAACTAACCCTCTTCTTGGGCTTGAACTTGCCGTCCTTCTTGGTGTTTTTCTTGGGCGACTCGGTGTCGGCGTCGTCGGTGCGCGCAGGCTCGGAGTTGCGCTTGCGCTTCTTCTTGAGGCTCTGTTTCCTCTCCTCCTGCTCTCGTTAGCACACGTTCGTCGACTGTTTACATGGCGAGCGTTGAGACGTACGAAATCGGCCTTCTTCTCGTCCGCCCGCCCCTCAGCCTCCTTCCTCTTCGCCTCCCGGATCTCCTCCAGCTGCCGGGCGCGCATGATCTTGCTCTCAATATGCCCCTCCTTCTGCGCATTCACGACGCTCATAATCGCCATCATGCTCGCGGGGTCGTCGACAAAGATTTTGCCCTTCTTCTGGCCCTTTGGCTTCGCAATGCCCGCCGGCACGATCGAGTTCAGCTTGGGAATGTCGAGCTCGGCCTCTGTGTAGACGCGCTTTTTCTTGCGGTTCGCATTCTTCTTGTTTGATTTCGACTTCTGCTCGCCGCCGGGTTTTGCGAGCGAGAGTTTCTTCTGCTGGTTCTTGGAAATGCCTTCTGGTTTCTTCCCGGCCGACTTGGGTTTCGCACCGGCGCTTTTTCCCTTGGGCCCGCTCTTTCCCTTGCTGCTTGGTTTCGAAGGCGCCATTGTGTTGTGTGGAGCTGTGGAGTTGTGAGAAGTGCAGCATGCGAGCCCTGGAACTTTTTCGATCGGCGTTAGCTCCAGGCCCACTTGCCGACGCCAGTCGCCAGCCGCAACGTCAAGCGTCGGTCGGCCGCCAAGCTCTCCAACCTCGCAGGGCAGTCGCAACCGCAGCGCACAACAGGCCTCACCACCGACCCCGACGCCCCACACGCGCGCAACCGCAGAAGAGATACAATGGAGGACAACCGCCTTTTCCGCTTTCCCAAGCCTGCGTGGCTCAACAGCGCAAACACGCGCACCTTCGGCGTCTACACTGCTGGAGCTCTGGTAGGCAGCACCTTCGACATGCAGTAACAGCGACAGCGACACTCATACTAACGCACTGTGTGTAGTTTGCGCTCGGATTCTACTCTCTCATCGACATCGCCGTCTGGTCCAAGTCGGTCATGAACCCCTCCGAGCCGCCCGTTCACGTCACCTTCATCGACTGGATACCCGGCATCTGCTCCGCGCTGGGGATGCTCGTCATCAACTCGATCGACAAGTCGCGGCTGTCGGCCGACAGCTTCAGTTACAGCGGCAACGGCGTTGCGTGGAAGGCGCGGCTGGTGCTGTTCCTGGGCTTTGCGCTACTGGCTGGCGGCCTGGCAGGGAGCGTCGTGGTCCTGGTTATGAAGTACATTGTCACCGAGTACACGTGGCCGACAATCTGGATGGGTATCGGCAACGTGGTTGCAAACGCGCTGATTATGCTGAGGTATGATTGGAGAAGTAGTGGTGCACGATCAAGGCTAACAAGTGATAGCTCGGCGGTCCTTTGGATTGCGCAGAACATGGAGGACGAGTACACATACAACCTGGCGCTTTGAGAGCGGTCAGCGAGAAAAGCACAGGCGTGTGCATGATGCGTCACGCAAGGCTGAGCACGCGGAGTCTCGGATATTTATGATGGCGGAAATGCAGGGTTGCTGTCTGGTCTATGGCTGTATGCATATGTTTGAAGCGTTTCTATGACACCAGTGTCAGTTCGTGCTGACCTAACATCCTGGTGGATCGAATTAAGGATAATTCTGGCGCGAGCCGTTCAATAACATGTGCTCTTCCTAGCATGCCCAACGTCAGAGTACAAGAACGCTCAAAGTATATGACAAATCCAAGTCGCAATTCATCTTGCTCCTATCACGTACAACACATGCCTCATAATCACATACAGAGGCCCTCCGTTCAGCGCTTCCAAGCTTGCGCCCCTGCTCGTCCTGCGGCGCCACTTCATCCCTCGTTTCCGCCGGCTAGTCAGAAGTCTTGATCCTCATGGAAGAACAGCGTAAAGCTGATGATAGTAGAGTAGATTGTCAGACCGCCAATGACTGACATGGCCGCGGCGCCGCCGGCGATCTGCGCCGAGTGCCAGAGCAGCGTGGGGAGCGCGATTCCCATGACGACAAAAAAGCCGGTCAGGAACCGACCGAAGTCGATCACACCGTTCCCCGAACTCTCCATGAAGTCATCTTGGGTCGAGGCGCGGCCGCATATCCAGTTGGGGAGCGGTGCAATTACGTAGGTCGCTACGACGAGGAGCGTGAGGTAGTTGTGGAACAGCGCTGCGGAGAGGATGACGAGCAAGAAGCCTATCGCGAGGACCTAGAGTTATTGATTAGACCCAGGGATGCTCTTCAACGTGCTGCATGTCTATGCGCCTGGGGGGCTTACGAAGGACAGCCCGATGATCGTCTTGATGCCGGCCATGGTCTGTAGCCGATGCGGGATGCACGGTACTGTATGATTGGGAGTTGCGGTCTGGACCGGTTTCGCACAGCGTAGTATGCTCGGCAAAGTCGTTGTTCGATTTGGTTTGTGGTGGTGCCTGCTACGAACCTGGATGCAGGCGCGAGGTTGGATAGCTTGGCACACCACTTAGCGCGGCGCCGAAGGTAAGGTAAGAGCTCCCGAGCTATCGTCACCTAGTTGCCTGCATCTAATCGACACCTCCCCCACAAAGCTTCCCCAACGCCGCGACGAACTCTCACGCCCCATTCCATAATCAGGGCTGTTCAAACATCCAGACCACCAGTCACCCTCACCGCGCCTCCCGTAGACCAAACACCCCGCCTCCACCATGTTTAGAAACAACTATGACAACGATTCGGTGACATTCTCACCCCAAGGGCGTATCTTCCAGGTCGAGTACGCACAGGAAGCTGTCAAGCAGGGTTCTGTCGTTGTGGGCATCGTCAGTAAGACACATGCGGTTCTCGCCGCGGTCAAGGTGTGTAGACTACAAGTCAACATGGGCTCGGTGTGATTGACCTCTCTGACAATCTCCAGCGTAACGCAGAAGAGCTCTCATCCTACCAGAAGAAGGTCATTCCAATCGACTCGCACTTCGGCGTTGCGCTCGCCGGCCTTGCCTCTGATGCCCGCGTCCTCTCCAACTTCATGAAGCAGCAAGCGCTCGCCTCCCGCCTCACCTACGACCGCGCCATTCCGCTGTCCGAGATCGTATCGCGCATCGCAGACCGTGCACAGACAAACACACAGCAGTACGGAAAGCGGCCGTACGGTGTTGGTCTGCTCATCGCCGGCGTCGACGCGAGGGGCCCCCACCTGTTCGAGTTCCAGCCGAGCGGTGTCACACAGGAGATGGTTGCGTGCGGTATTGGTGCGAGGAGTCAGATGGCCAGGACATACCTCGAGAGGCACTTGGACGAGTTCGAGGGCGCAAGCCGGGAGGAGCTGATCAAGCACGCGCTGAAAGCCCTGAAGGAGTCGCTTTCTCAGGATAAGGAGCTTACTGTCGACAACACAAGCGTGGGTATCGGAGGTCTTGGCGAGGACTTTGCGCTGCACGAGGGCCAGGACATTGCTGAGTGGCTCTCAACAACGTTCGAGAACACTGAGGGTGGCGAGGAGGGCGCAGAGGCGATGGAGACAGACTTGTAGACTGTCTACGATTCCCTGGAGGCCTCCGGATGGGCACCATGAGGCATGGCTGAGAGCTGAAAGCTGTCACAAAAGAGGCAGCATAGCTATGAAAATACGATGAACACGAATCCACTGAATACCTCCATGACTGTTTCTAGTACCGTAAGTTCATGCTTCCACATTGCTGTGCCCTTTTCATTGATGAACCCTTGAAGACCTTCAGGGTGCCGCGTCATTGACAGAATCTGTAAAGATATGGATCCTCGCAATATGACGCACGATTTCTATTCATAGAGAAAAAATACCTGCAGGGTAGGCTGTTCCATACCAGTCCGGGTCAAGTTACAGTTCTACAGTTGCACGGCTCGGTCACGTGTTTAGATGGCCGCTCGGAGCTGCAGCCCGGCCATCAAAGTTGCTTGCTCAACACCTCCGACTTCATCACGACCCGCAAACCTACCCACCACCCCGTCAATCCGCATCCAATCATCACAATGGCAGCCGCTTGGAAAGTCGCCGGTCTCACGTACGCTCCGCACCACACCAATTGGGCCCGAGGACACGGCAGTTAACGCAAGCCACAGCTACAACCGCTACATTTCGGTCGCATCGCGCGTCGTTCGCCGATCCCTCAAGGAAGACAAGCGCATCGCTGCTGAGCGCAGAGGCGAGAGCGAGCTCAGGTTCGCCAAGTGGGAGGTGAGTGCATCGTGCATGGGAGCGTGGAGTCTTGGGCAACGGGGCTAACGACGGGCAGAACGGCAAGCAGGGCGATGTCAAGGAGCTGAACGACGCTGCTCTCCAGGCCCAGGCCGCGGCCAAGGCTGCTGAGTCTGCCGCTTAGATGCATTGCGCATAACGTGGGAAGTGAGGGCAGAGGTGTGAATGTATACATGTACTATCAATGCCGAAGGAAGCTTTCTGGAGGACAGGCAAAAGCCAATGCATAACCTGATTTGAGCTCACTGCACGCATTCTTACAGCAATCGCACCCGTGACGTGACTCCGCTGTGGAGTTGCCAGTGAGAGTCGTGACTTGACGTTCAGGTACCATAGGTGATGGAGATGGAGCCATGCAGGTCTTTCCCGCCAGCCGCTTCGGCGCGGGACTACTCCTCCACGACCATGGCAGACTGTCACCGCCACAGCACCGCCTCGCCCCAAGATGCTGATGCTATCTCGAGTCATGACGAAACTGGTGCATACACTGTAACATGTTGGATGTAGTTGATGTTAATTCGAGCAGGCCCCTCCCACGTGAATATCACCAATGCCGCCCCGCAAGCCAACCTGCCGTTGAGGCAAGCGTTCAGACAGCCTATCTGTGCGCCGGAACCAAAGATCCATGATATCACGGAAAAGTTCCTAAAAGCGAGTAACGGTACGCTTTACTCCTCGGTCTAGGCAATATTCAAGTGTGCCGCAAGAGATGGATGGTGGGGCTGTGTGTCTCACATGGTTGCCATGCGCCTTCTCAATGTTGAGCATGCATGATGGTACAACCAAAAGCCAAACACAGAACTAACGTGTCACAGCTCTGGAAGTCGGGCAACTTGTCAAAGATGACTACTTCACATTGTTCGAGTCCATCGGGGCTATCGAGGTATCTCCAGCCCGCCATAGGTTGACCATCCAGCACAACTGACGCCCCCAGATCATGGATCCCAAGATGGACAGCGGTTTCCTGGAACCCGGCGAGACGCTTGAAGATGACTACGACACATCCAGATCTTTGCTTCCAGAGGAGATCATCGGCATCATGGACCAGCTGCTCTGCTACGAAATGGCCTGGCATACAGGCTACCCCCTCTCTCAGACACTCTTCACATCAGTCTACATCGACAAGCTGCTATGGCCCGAACCCAAAACCCTCGAGCAGTCTCAGTTTTTCCCGAATGGCGAGAGCGCACATGGACCGTCAGTACAGGCATTACTGCAGGTGCTCAGAGCGTACTGTCTTGCACTCATCAAAGGCTGTGACTATGTGATAGCGAAGATCACTAGTCGAGACTACTTTGAGGAAGAGGACTTCTGCACACAGACTTACAACCGGGTTTTGTTTGTCAGTACGCCGATAGATGTTTTCTTGAGAGAGCTTGACGCTGCGATAGAAATCATGGAAGAGTAAGCAGTGTTTTTGTCAAGTAAATCGCATGTGCTAATCTAGCACAGTACCGATCTAGAACTGAATGATGCACTCCGGTCAGCCATCATAGCCAGACTAAAGTTTAGAGAAGACTATCTTAGAGCCTTGGATCTAGACCACCCACTAGACCAGATTTCGTCTTCATGGTCCCCCGCGCTCGCGGGCATGAACTCAATCAAAGCTACACATCAGCTCGGACAGTCCGTACCTGGCGCCTTCAGTACAAAGATGCAACGCAGGCTTGCATCGACAGTACCACCTCGCCCGATTGTTGAGTTCGAATTCAAAGAGGCACTGGTTCTGCTTGAACATATCTGCGTCGATTGCGAAGAAGCTACTCGATTCATCGACCTTCCGCAAGACCCCCTGGAATACCAGTCGTTCCTCTGGAACTTTGCATCTCGATCACCTGCGCCACTGGCATACTCGCGATCTTATCTCTCGACACTGCTGTTTCATCCGGAGACATTGAACACGGCCATGTCATTGCCCCTGGCGGACGTCAAGACGCTCGTCTTGCCCGCTTCCCCCGTGCTCGATCCAATCAACTGGACAGTTTCTCCACCCCGAAACTCACTCCTGCCCAAACCACCTCGACTTCAACTGGCAATGCTTATCGATGAGTTTGTAGAACGCTCCGGACAGCCATACTTGGACCTCTGGGTCGCCCTGGGCCAGAATCGCTGCCGCCTCCGCCGAATGCTAACCCACGTCATTACCGCCTGGGACTTCTTGCAAGCGGACGCCAGCCTCGTAGACACCGACCTCGCGGCTGCGGCCTCGGAACTCTCTCTCACCGACCAAATCCTCGAGTTCTCACTCTCAACATGGGTCTACCACAAGAAGCTCTGGATGATTGAGAAAGTTATCCTCCTCGGCTTCGAGCAAGACATCTACCTGCCCGACGAATTCAGTGGGCTGTACCTCTTCCTCTCGCTCATCGTCACGCGCCGCCTCGAACTGCTCTCGCGCATGCACTCCCACCACACGGCACGGCACACGCAACTGCTGCGCGAGCGCAAGCTGCGGCTTGCCTCCGAAGCCGCAGACGCAGCGCCCTACCTCTCGTCGCTCCTCGCAGAAGCATCCGGCACCGCCGCCCTCTCGCTCGCGCTCGCGCGCTTCTACATGATCTGCGCCTACCTGTCGCTCATCCCGCTGCCCAAGCGGCCCTTCGGCACCGAGAAACTCCGCTACGAACTACGCATGAAACCGTTCCTCGCCGTGCAGCCGCCCGAAGTCCCGCCCTTTGAGGACTTCAAAGCGCACACGCAGCCCTACGGCGCGTACGCCGCGCCGGACCCGGCGTTCCACGCCGACCTCGGCAACGAGCAGAGCGAGCTCTGGCGTGAAGTCGATGGCAACGTGAGGGCGGCGCGCGAGGCGTTTGCCGAGGTGAAGCGGCTCGGGCCGCGAGCGGCGCGGTGCCAGGGCGTGGAGACGGCGTGGACGAGGGACGTGCAGAATCTGCTTGCGAGCTGTGTTGCGCTGGGCGTTGCGAGCGCGGGCGTCAAGGAGGCTGTGAGCAGGGACGCCGCGGGGGGACATGGGCGTGGAGTCGGGGTGAGTGGTGTGCGTGCGGAGGTGCCCGAGGGCGGGGCGAAGAAGAGGTACAGCGAGGGCTGGGTCGTGGTGAAGGTCGTCAAGCAGGAGTGAGCGTTGAGCCGTGTAGCAGGCCTGGGGGGACCCAACTCTGGCGTGGGGACGCGTGCATCAATTCCTCGACGCCCACGTAAAGCTGTAGTCCGTGATGTGATGTCGCCATCATGCGCCCCGGGTATCATAACCATAACCACCAAAAACGCCTAAAGCCCATACACAGTCCATGGTCTGTGAGCTTGCGAACGCCGCTTGCAAGTACCGCTTGTCAACACGCCGACATGGCATGACGCTTCCCTCTCTCTCTCTGTTTCTCTCTCTCTCTCTCTGTTTCTCTCTCTCTGTCTGTGTCTCCCCCACTCCACCCCCACTCATCCCTTAGCCCTCCTCAAGCACCCCTCCCTCACCCTCCTAATACCCTTGGCGCTCACACCACGCTCGCCCGCCATCTTCGCCCTGATGCCTGCTTCGCGCATGAGCTCCTGCACGAAGAGCATGTAGTTGAGGTAGATCTGGGGCACGCGTCAGCGAGGATGCGGCAGTGAAGCACGTTCTTTCCGCGACGAAAGCCGCAGTCACGCAGACGGGAATAGACGCACCAGGATGTCGACGTTCCTGCTCAGCGGGCGGTTGGCGTGCGCTTTGACGATCTTCTTGAGCGTGGCGCGGGGGTATAGCGTTGGCGCCATTGTGCGGCTGTGGACGGGGGAAATCGTGAGGTCGCGCCGGCGCGGGGAGGTTGTCGCTGTGTAGTTGTGGGCTCGGTGTTTGGTGTTGACGTCGTGTTTGGGGGACGTGCGCGTTGAGCAACACCCGTTGACAGCTGCGGCGCGTTGGCACAAAACGAAACATTGGTAATTTGTAGTGAGCTAGGCATCATCTCGTCCGCTAGGCATCATCTCGTCCGCAAGGCATCATCTCGTCCGCAAGGCATCATCCCGTCCGCATGGCATCATCTCGTCCGTCCTTTATTCACTCCGAATGTTTGTTGCAGTTACTTCTCCAGCCACGCCGCACGGTCGCGACAAGGAACGAGCAAATCCGGGCAGGAGCTGCAGTGAACAAATGAGAATCCATATAATACTCTATCTGGAAATTGGGACTATCACAAGATAATGTTACACAAGCCCCGAGCCAAACGAGATTCTGCTCAAACGCGCCGCTCAACATGACTGTATTTACACCTTAAGGCCCAGCTCCTCAGCGTACGGCAGCACGAAGAGGTCACCGACTGCAGAGACGGACGCCTTGCTCTCGAGTAATGTCTTGGCAGCCTGGAGTGACATGTCAGCATCATGATGAAGAGACGGCAGATGATTAGGATTGCACGTACCGACTTGACAGCCTCCTCTGATACACCGTCAATGGCCTTGGCGACCTCGTCGATCTGGTAGGCCTTGGAGTTGTTCACGAGGCCGTTGCCAGAAAGCTGGAGACCGGCGCGGATGTCCTGGCCGTTCTCGAGCTCCTTGAACTTGGCGGCAGCCTTTGCCTTGGAGATCTGCTCGCTGGAGATCTCGCCGGCTGCAATCTTCTTGATGGCCTCGACGGCAGCCTTGGCAGTCTGCGCGACGGCCTGGGCGGAGCCGGTGATGGACGTGTAGAGGAGGCCGGCGTCGGAGTAGATGGCGCTGGTGGTCTTGACCTGGGTGGTGGGGGTAGCCTTGGCCTGGCCGAGAATGGTGAAACCGGGCGACCACTTGACGGCAGACTGGCCACCAAGGAGCGAGCCGAGCACGGCCATCTCGGGCTTGTAGAACTGGCCGGTAAAGGAGCTGGAGCCGGGGAAAGCCATGACAATGGCGTTGCCGCCGTCGTGGGCAAGGCGCTCCTCACCACCGTGGTACTTGGACTGCTCCTGGCCCTGGCTGAGCTCCTGCAGGGGAGTGGCCGGAACGCCGTCGAAGAACTGGCCGACCCACTTGGAGAACTCGCCGTGGTCAGCGCCGTTGGCGACAAGGGCAATGTTGGACTTTGCGTATGCGCTCTGCGCAAAGTGCTCAATCGTCTCGGCGTCGAGGTACTTGGTGTAGGGCGTCTGCGAGGCCGAGGCGGTCGAGTTGCCAAGGCCGCGATGGAAGGCGAGGCTGTGGGCCGAGTTGAGCGCCATATCGAGGGGGCTGGCGGCGAACTTGGTGTGGGCAAAGTGGATCAAGGGCAGCACCTCCTCGTTGTAGACGTGGGCTGCACGCGTCAGTATGTGGGAGTACAACCTGTGCAGGGCAGGCGGGGCACTGCATACGCTGGTACTTGGTCTGGCTGGCGACCTCGCCGAACAGCTCGACAAAGTAGGGCAGGTCGTCGCGGAGGAACTTGGCCTCGAGCACGAGGTTCTCGCGCGAGTGGTGGGCGGTCAGGGTAGCTCCCAGCAGCTCCGACTCGCGGACGATGCGCAGAGTCGACCTCCGCTCGGTGGCCTGCAATGCAATTGCGCGTCAGCGGAGCTCCTTGATGCGATTGTGCGAACATGCGACGAGTATGGCGCTGAGCGTACCCGGAAAGCAAAGTTGGCGAGACCCTCGGTCAGGCCGGGCAACGGCTGGTATCGCGTGCCGGCCTTTGCGACCAGCGCCAGCGTCGTCGTTGGGCCTGCAAAGTCACGGCTGGCCAACTTGACGCCCTTGGCCTCGCCAGACTGGTACTGGAAGGATCCTGACGCCGGAGCCGCGAGTCCGCGCTTCTGTGTGCTCGACAGCTGGCGGGCAGCTCGCTGCGCGCCCCGGCAGGCGGTTGTGCGGGACAGCATCGTGGAGGGGACTCCGATCGGGGGGGGACTGTGGACGGCTGCTGATGGACGCTGCCGTCCTGCAAAGATGTTGCGAGGGCGCCAAGGCCGTCATCCATTGCGCCGCCGCGGATTGGCTGGCTCCCGGGGCGGCGGGGGCTAACCCTAGGAATTTCTGCCCTCTGCACGCAAGCACGCCTAGAGCCCGGCTCGTCCACAGCAACAACCCGCCCAATGTCTCTCCGGTAGGCCCGACGTCACCTAGATATCTGGCAAATATCTAGGCCATTTCTCGGCAGTACCATGTCTTACACCCAGCGCGAGACTCCGGTAAGCCGTGCCCACGCAGCAGCGCAGCACGCACCGCGCCGTGAGCCATAGCCAACACTGTCCCAGATACTCGCAGAGCTCTGCACCTTCCTCGTCCAAGACGTCTACGGCGAACTTGCAGCGGTATGTGCCGCGACCCTGCATCACGTGCGCTGCGCGCAACACCACAGACGCGCACGGCGATGCAACTGTTGCACACCCTGGCTTGCGCGCACGGCTAACCCTCCCCAGCGCATCTACTCGGTGCTCGCACGCCACGGACGGCAGACCCTCGCAGCCGTCGCCAAGGCGTCGTACCTGAATGCGCGGCAGATCAAGTACGGCCTCGTGATCCTGCTCCAGCAGCACCTCGTCTTCCACTCCGCCAACGATGCGCAGCCCACGTACTACGAGATCGACTGGCAGAACTCGTATGCCCTCGTTCGTCTGGGCAAGGTCACCAAGCTGGTCGAGGACCGATTCGGCACCAAGGCCGCCAATGTCATGACCAACCTGCTGCGCCTCGGCCACACGCGCATCGCAGACCTCAAGGAAGCCTACTTTCCCACCGAGGCCGACGGCGACGCTGACTCGGACGATGAGGCTACAAACGCCGTCGGCAAGAAGAGGAAAAGAGCAAACGGCGAAACCAATGGGTCAGCCAAGACAAATGGCACCGTCAGTGGCGACGATGTGAAGCCTCCCGTCAACGGAGGCCGTGCGCACACGAATGGTGGACCTGTCGAGCACGCCAGTCAGCACCAAGCAGGCGACGACGAGGGCGAGGTTGCGTCAGACGAGGGCGAGATTGCGTCAGTCGAGGAGCTGTACGAGGTCATCGAGCGTCTTATCCAAAAGGGCTGGGTGCGGACTATGACAGAGTCGCAGTACCTGTCGCCCGGAGATATGCACGATATCCTCCAGCAGGAGACCATCGACCAGGATCTTGCTGGCCAGCAGCCCACGGGTATAAAAGACAAGGCCGTCTGCCACCGGGGCACGCTCGAGCGGAAACGCAACATGCGCGACAAGTGGCTCGAAGTGCCAAGGTTCTCTCGAAAGCGCCCGGCCGACCAAGATTACAGCAACCCCACGAAGCGCGTGAAGACGAACGGTGCGAACGGGTACGCGGGTGCTGGTGGCGCGTCGCCAGAGGACAAGCTTGTCATACGAGTGAACCCAGAGAAGATTGCTGTTGCTATGCGCACAGAACAGCTCGTGTCGCTAGTTGAGCAGCGCTTGGGTCACGTCACGGCTCACATATACCGAACCATGCTGCAAGAGCTCGAGGCAAATACCGCACGCTGCTACGAGGAGTATCCTGAGCCTCCGACAGCTGGTGATGAAGGTGGAGACAACCAGATCGATTCCAAGAATCTTGTCACTGCGCGAGACGTCGCAAAGAAGATCAGCAAGAAGTTGGACATCTGCGAAGGGTTGGACCCGAACGCAGTCGTCCAGATCACAAGAAAAGGCCACGTTCGCAGCGCCAACGTCCTCAGCCATCCCATCGACCCGGCCACCCTCAACACCGACGAAAAAACGCGCATCATTGACAAGCACATCCAGCTCCTTTCCGAAGACCCCACGCACTTTGTGACCTGGCACTCGCGCGCAGGCTACTCGCAATGGCACATTGAATTCCCCGAGATCGCCAAGCAGCTGATCCAGACCGAGATTGAAAACACCGTCTCGGCACGAAAGGGCACACTAGGCGTCAAACTGATCCGCGCGCTGCGAAAAAAGGGCAAGCTCGACGAGCGCGCAACTTGCAACGCCATGATGATGTCTGCAGGCGACATCCGCGGCATCGTCAACGACCTGACTGTACAGGGCATCGTGCAGACGCAGGAGATTCCCAAGGTGGAGCGAAGAGAAGCCAAACACTCCCTCCACCTCATCTGGTACGATCGCCAGCGTGCACGAGAGAAGTTGCTGCATGACACGTACAAGGGCATGGTGCGCCTACTGCAGCGCATCCAGTTCGAGCGCGAAAAAGTCCAGCCCCTCCTCAGCAAAGCCGAGCGTTCAGACGTCGTCGGCAACGAGGAGAAGTGGCTCAGCAAAGGCGAACTCGACGCGCTGAGGAAGTGGAAGGAAGTGCAGGAGAAGCTCTCCCTGCAGCTGTTCAGAGAGGACGATCTGGTCGCCACGCTGCGCGACTTCCACGGCCCGCTCGTCTCGGTGTAGGGAAGTGTAATGATAGTGCAGTTTTAGGCTTCGGCCCTCTTATGGCGTTCCCCGAGCAGCGGAATTTGGGACGGGATCTGCTTGCGCAGGCCATTTAAAAGCATCTTGGTACGGATGATACCCCGAGCATCTGGGACGGAGTTCGATTCGCAATAGCATTCTTTCAGCAGCAATGTATGTGTATCTGATGTGTCGATCTGCTGCTCGTCGAACCAACCGTCAAGCACGAAGCACGCCTGGCCATCGTGGGCAGCAGCGCCGCCGAAGCTTCAACGCAGTCGCACGTCGCAAGTCGCAACTGGCAAAGCGGCATCGGCCTCGTCTTCTGCGGGCTGACGTTCCATGTCGGTTGCGGTAGATGCATTCCGAAGGAAGCATGTCCAGCGGCGGTTCCGTTCGCGCCACGTCACAGTCCAAAGCAGTACGCCATCTCATCCTGTGCGGTCGCGGTCGCGGTCAGTTCAGAATGAACAAGGTCGGGTTGATTGGTTTCCAGATGCGTGCCATGTACCAGCCTCGTGGGTCTGGGTCTGCCTAAGCACTGCCACTGGCCTCGTGTGCATAATCAAGTCTGATATCTGTGTGCATAATCAAGTCTGA